>NC_091934.1:27560911-27570911 GCF_041260155.1 Ptychodera flava | reverse complement strand
GTGTTATGCCCTAGCCTAGGATTTGTGACGCTATGGTCCGTCTGTTTATAGGCCATGATTAGTCTCAGACGAGGTGGCGAAAGGTGGAGATAATTCGTCCAGCTGGCAGACTTCTTGTTCACCCCGTGTCTGGAAAAACCTTTAATTTTATGGAAGTGTAAATGAGGTCTCCATTTTGAAACAAATTTGATCCACCCTAACGACTTCGATCAAAAGGTGAGAATGGCCACGTTTGGTATCACCGCGGTGTCCTGTGAGGCTGTATGAGTCTGTGACAGCTCGACACCGACACAAAAAAACGTGTAAACGAGCTTCATTGACCCGTACCGCTCATATGTACCGACGTAAGAGATGACTTGCTCATTCTGGGTTCGATGAGCCTGTGTCCACAGAAAATGTCAAGGCCTTCTTCGGCAAACATACAAAGTTAGTTTAAGCTTCTGGTCTATATTTACAACACCACTGGGAATATTTTATTTGAAATTTGGGACCGGTATAGTGTCGCTACCATATTTGCTTGACTGTAACAGTGTATACCTCTCAGTCTGTCTGTGTATGCCCACTCAATCTCATTCCAACCTCGTCATTTTTCAATGACACAGTATAGACACACCCTGTGCAGGAGTACTGTTGTCGCCGTCCACAATGAATAGATGACACTCCGTGTATCAGAAAACCCTCCCATAGGTTAACTTAGAAAATCCTAACGCACTCCCATTTGCAAGGGGATGTTCATAATTGGCCATATTTTGTAATTTCATACCACACCTCCCAGCACGTCAGTGTGGTTTTAGGCAGTCCCTTCCTACGAAGCATGAGTGGCAATTATAAACACATCAAATGGAATCTATTGAATTTTTCCATACTTGATATCGCTGCCGGAATGATGATGTTCAGTGGGAATCAGCCCTGAAGAGCTTTAACTGTAAACCACAACTATCTCATGGTAAGTCTGTTGATGTAAAAACAACGCGAAACACCACAGATTCAAGTGGATGTGATTCCCTTGTAGAAAGTGTGCCCTTTGATGAGAACAATGCAGCGATCTTTAGATTTGAAAAGCATTGCTTCTTTGTTAGGATGAACCAGATAACCTTGCCAAAGAAAATTGTTTTCTCCTATAAAAAGATTGCAAACATCCCGGTTTCAGTGAGTTCAATGCCAAATAACATTGGACGCTTCTGTTTTGATCATCCTGCTTAAAATTCCAAGCGGTTGTTTCTCCTCTTTCGTCACGACTTTGTGTTCACAGCGGTGTTATGTAATGGCAACAAGCAAGGTTTATTGTGATTTGTACTTTTGCCAAAGCAGTCAGTAACAGAAAAAAGTATTCTCTGTGAAAAACGTCGAAGGACAGTCCTGTAGAAATCTTCAAAATTGTAACATTTATAGTCAACCGTCTTCTGAAAAATCACACCCCCCTCAAAGAGTATAACCATTTTCAACTGTAATACTGCAGCCAACACTGTGCGTATATTTTCTCATTTGAATGTGTAAGGAAATTCAAATACTCACAGTTTGTTCTATATGTATGTCAAGTTATGGTTCCAAATCTTCATGACAAGCTTATACATGATATTATAGCTTAGAAACAAAGAGTACATAAAAAAGATAAAATATATATCACATGTACAATGGCTTCTTGAAGAGTATCTCAAGAAATGCACAGGACAAATTTTACTATTTTTAGGTATTTGTTGAAATAATTTGATCTTTATGCTCTCACTGTAAATGACCAATTACTTGACACCTGAGTAAGTTGTAAATCTCTGTTAGATAACTTTAAAATCAGCAGGCAGGAAGTTAGGCCACTTATCAGAGAAAATGTCTCTCATTTCAATGTCAAGTGCTTTACAAGTTATCAGGTTGTCTGGTTACAGGCTAATGATCAACTAGCTGTTGGTGTGTTGACTTTTATCATTTAGGAAAAGGATGTACAAGGCAATGTTCCGGCTTCCACATCAGGATATCTGAGTTTACACAGATCTCACATATCTTAATTCTGCTGTCTTTGTATTTCCCTTGAAAAAGCTACCTCTATACTACATAATTCCACTCCTTTTTGCCAGCCAGTACTGTATTTCTGCTCCATGATGCTATACTAAAAATCAAGGAGCAACGCATCAGCATAATGCTGTGAAATTGTTCATTTTACAATGATTTGTACTCTTGTCACCTGACTCAAACTATTAAAATCAAGTTGTCAATTCTATTGTGTGGATTGACATGAATATTCTGAAATGGAGGTGAAAAAGTGAAATCATAAGTGATCATGTGTTTAAGCACATACAAGAATTAATCTGAATCATAATTTTCATTACAAAAAATGAATACCTGTATACTTTATCTGTGCGCCTATCACTGATTATCCTTCTACAATAAATTTACATTTTTCCCAGTAGTAACACAGGAACAAATAAATAGAAATCACTTCTGATAAGACCCACGCTTTATTGCCACACTGCACTTTCAGTGGCAGCTCAGGAGAGGTAGATCTGAGATGTCATTTCTGTCTGGCTAATTTGTTGTGAGGCAGATTTCTCGGAATAATTGACAAACTTGACCAAGAGCAACCTTTCAAATCTGGAAACGAGTGAAAAAGTACTCCGGTATTCTTCAAGTGACATGGGTTGTCTTCAGTTTTGAACAGTTGAAAAATTGTTGTCATGCATTGTAATGAATGAGGCGACTTCTCCTTTGTGATTAGGTCATCAAGTATGCAGATATGCTATCTTTTTGAAAAGACGTCACACGACATACAATAGAAGTACATTTCCTCTGTTAATTAGAAACTGCAGTGGTGGTTTGTTACTCGTTCAAAAAATATTTATAAATAATTAGCAGAATAACTCAAGCATATTTGGTATGAAAAATGAGATTCTAACAATCTTAGTTGAATAGTCACTAGATAGGTGCAGTGTCCGCGTATACCGCCAAGCCAAATCAACAAAAACATTTTGTCATATAAAGTATATCAAAACATTCGGTTATAAGGAAAAGAATTTAAATGATTGTTTTGTGTGGTCAGATAAGAAATCAATAAAACACATAGTTGTGGTCTGTGAGTATAATGAAACGTGCTGATATGCTTGTTTGTGCCATATTTCTATTGACTTCCGTTTTTGTGGATTTTATTTTCAGCCATTATTTCTCTGAAGAGGCTATTTCTCTGAAATTACGGACCACCATAACAGAGCTATCCATAACTAATGAGTAAAGTGCCTCAGAATCATACATTATTGACTGTACATTATTATTATATGACATAAAGAACAATCTCGTTTATTGGATTTGTGGTAATTTAATTTTTGCCTTTGCTACTCTGACTTTGATGCGGTCTATTGAATGATTGATTGATTTATTGTTATGCTGGTCAGCAGGGTTGGCTGAATTCTCACCCAAATGCCAACTTAATGTCCAGCAAGGCAGGAAAGGTTATGATATGCTTTCTGTAATTTATACTTTGGTCAAGCTGTCTGTGTTTTACCGCAAAACTCCCGAGTTCCTTTGTTCAACCCCACTTTCTGACCAGCGAAAGGAACAAATTTGACCGCTGAATTAAATTAGGCTGTATCGATGGATTCGTGTGGTGGGGTTAAGCATTATACTTCCTTGAATTATCGGTTCAAATACGTACAAAAGATATTTAGCACAGGGTGAGCTTGCTAAAAAACGTAGGCTTGTGGGTAAATTTGCATATCTATATCATTAAGAGATAACTGCACTCATCCAGTGATGTACAGTAAATGACAAAATACTGATCATTAATTAGCATTCATTTGATGAAATCAGGCAAGCGTGAAACAATTTCTTTGCAGAAATAAAGTGCAATATAGGTCTTAGATATAAAAAAGGAGACACATTGCCTCTTGCGTACGTGGTTTCATCTCAGCTCAGAGCAGGCAATATCAATTACATGTCAGGTTGTTACGGATAGACATTGCAAAGACACCTGAGCTGAAAACGGAGACAGAAAGACGAAATGCTTCCAAGTCTCAGTTAATGGGTTCTCTTTCTTACCCGGCAGCGTGCCATTCCGACTGCCGATTTACCCTGACTAGTGTGCATGAATATTTCACATCGTTAAGGCCATTACTTTCATTTCCCTGTTGGGTGATTTAGAAAACACATGTGATGTCAAATTATCTATGCAATTAAAGAAGTGAGTCATTCAGAAATTTATAGTTTTGTGTTCATTATTTCATCAAAGCTGTAAATATTTCTCCGATCACACTATAAATATTTCCACTCTTTGGGATGAAATGACTTTCCGTTTATTTAATTCATTGAAATTTGAAACAGCCAGGATAAATATTTCTCAATATTGTTACGTGCAGAGAAAACGAACAAAAGGGTGAACTCAGCAGTTAACGTTTAAACAAAATTTATTACAAAAAAAAAACTAATTGCTAAGTCAGGGATAGAGTACAAGCTTTAAAAGTGTACAGACTACTTATCTCAGCTGGGACGGCAAAGCTCCAGTCTCAGAGTTGTAACAGTCAGTTGAATGAATGAACAGTCCTTGCAGGCTTGCAGCTGCACAAAGTCCACAGTATAAATCCAGCGTTGACAGTGAAGGTCTTGAAAAGTCTTGAGAATGACTACTGCTGGAGTTTATAGTAACACACAAGAGACACGATCCCAAAAGTCTGACTGGAAGCTGTGCACGTCCCTTTTATAAAGGCATATAAGAACAATCTAGAACTTTTATTGACATGCTAATTACTGTTCTAAAATTATCTCCCTTACACAACTAATCAACTTTCCAGAACATTCCAAACATGACTAATTGAATTCAAGGTTGTGAGGTCATCAAGGGCAGTGACCTTGAGAATGTTCTAGACTAATTGAACTCAGGTCATGATGAGTGTGGGGGAAATGACCTACATAACACACCCCCTCTTCAAAAAAGAAAATTTTTCAATGAAAAATCTTTCTTTTACAAATGTAATCTTAAAAGTGTGAACAACAATAAGTTCTAAATACGAGAGAGACAGTCTGCAATTAAATTGTCTCTGCCTTTGATATGTCTAATATCAAGATTAAACTCCTGTAACATTAAACTCCATCTTAGCAATCTCTGATTTTTGCCTTTAAATTTCTGCAGAAAAACAAGAGGGTTGTGATCAATATAAACCACTATTGGCTGATTTGAAGAAGTAACATAAACTTCAAAATGCTGTAAAGCTAATATCAAAGATAAACACTCTTTTTCAATTGTAGAGTAGTTTCTCTGGGATTTGTTAAATTTGCGTGAAAAATAGCAAACAGGATGATCTACCCCATGACTATCCTCTTGCAATAAAACAGCACCAGCAGCCGTATCACTAGCATCTACAGCTAATTTGAATGGCAAAGTGAAATCTGGTGCAGACAATACTGGGGCACTTTGCAGTATGGCTTTAAGTGTATCAAATGCCTGTTGGCATTGCTCTGACCAAACAAACTGTACTTTCTTTTTTAAGTAAGTTAGTCAAAGGCTCAGTAATTGTGGAGAAATTTGGACAGAATTTTCTGTAGTAACCAGCCATACCGAGAAAGCGCATCAGTTGTCGTTTGCAGTTTGGTATGGGAAAACTTGAAATGGCACTGATTTTGGCATCAACAGGTTTTACCTCACCCTGTCCTACAGTATGTCCGAGGTAAGTTACCCTTGCCCATACAAACTCAGATTTGGCAAGGTTGACAGTCAACATTGCTTTACTCAGTCTCTCAAAGAACTTCCGCATGAGCTTGATGTGTTCCTCCCAGGTGTCACCATACAGAATGACGTCGTCAACGTAAGCTGCACACCCGTCTAGCCCGGATATGACGTCGTTGATCATCCGTTGGAACGTTGCCGGAGAGTTCTTCATTCCAAATGGCATCACCTTGTACTGGAACAATCCGTCTGGCGTAACAAAGGCGGATATTTCACGAGCACGATCTGTCAGAGGGACTTGCCAAAATCCCTTCAGTAGGTCAAATTTCGTCACATACTTGGCTTTTCCCACTCGGTCGATGCAGTCATCAATCCTCGGGATTGGGAAAGTGTCTGTCTTTGTTAAAGTGTTGACCTTCCTAAAGTCCGTGCACATACGATAACTGTGATCTGATTTGGGAACAAGTATGCACGGCGAACTCCAGTTACTTTTACTGGGTTCAATAAAGTCATTGTCCAGCAGGTATTTGACTTCTTCCTGGAGATATTTTGCGTTTGTTGGATTCAGTCTGTATGGATGTTCTTTTACAGGCTTACTGTCCCCAACATCAACGTCGTGATAGATGACGTTTGTCCTCGTTGGAACATCTTGAAACAAATGTTCATGGATTGGTTCTTTCAGCTGTTGTTGGTGTTCTGGCTGGAGGTGTGCCAACTTTGTAGACTCCAGCTTCTCCAGGATTCCTGAGTTCTGAAGCTTGACCGAGCCCAGCTTTGAGTTTAGAGTATTTTCACTCAAGTCAGTTTCAGTATTACTATCTTCATAATGGTTTGAACTGACTGCACTGACAGGCTGAGTTATAGTAGGATTATCCCTATCAAAATATGGCTTAAGCATATTTATGTGACATAGCTGTTTTTGTTTTCGCCTGTCAGGTGTTATTATGATGTAATTTAAATCACTCAATTTCTTATCAATTAGATATGGCCCAAAGTAACGAGCATGGAGTGGTTTGCCAGAATTGGAAGTAGAACAAGAACTTTTTGACTGGTTCAAACTTCCGTTTTGAGGTGTTTTTATCGTATTTGGTTTTCATTGACTGCTGAGATGACTCAAGATTTTCTCTGGCTAATTCACATGCTTTAGAGAGTTTTGTACGAAAATCTGACACATATTGCAAAATATTCAGACAATCATCATCGTCTGATAGGAATTCCTCTTTAACGAGCTTAAGTGGGCCACGGACTGTATGTCCAAATACAAGCTCAAATGGGCTAAAACCAAGAGACTCCTGAATTGACTCTCTAACAGCAAAGAGCAGAAAATGAATTCCTTCATCCCACTGCTTCTCTGTGTCAAACAGTAGGTCCTAATCATGTTTTTCAAAGTTTGATGAAATCGCTCAAGAGCACCCTGACTTTCTGGATGATAGGCGGATGACCTATACTGTTTAATGCCTAGCTGATCCATTACTTGTTGAAAAATACCAGACATAAAGTTGGAGCCTTGATCAGACTGGACACATTTAGGGAGGCCGAATAAAGTGAAAAATTTGACTAAAGCTCTCACTATAGTCTTTGTCTTTATATTTCTCAGTGGTATGGCTTCTGGGAACCGAGTTGATGTACACATTATTGTCAGCATGTACTCATTTCCTGATCTTGTTTTTGGTAGGGGCCCAAACACAGTCTATTAGTATCCTACTAAATGGTTCTTGAAATGCAGGAATTGGCTGTAAAGGGGCCTTTGGAATGGTCTGATTTGGCTTTCCTACCATTTGACATGTGTGACAAGTTTTACAGAAATGTGTTACATCCTGCCTGAGATTAGGCCAATAAAAGTGACTGAGAATTTTGTGATAAGTTTTCCTTACTCCCAAATGACCAGCCCAGGGGGTTTCATGGGCTAGGCGCAATATTTCAGCACGATAGGGCTTTGGAACGACAATTTGATGTTTTATAGCCCAATCGTCATCAACCAAGACATCTGGAGGTCTCCATTTACGCATGAGAATACCAGATTTTGTATAATAGGAAACAGAGCTATCTGAAGTTTTACCTTCATCATCTACCCTGTCAAACAAAGACAAAATATCTGGGTCTTTGTGTTGTTCTGCAATGAGATTTGATCTAGAAAATGTCTGACTTTGGTCAGCAGAAGTTTACTGGAAGTTTCAAATCCACGAGGGATAACGGAATAATCCGTGTCAAACACCTGACTGAGAAAGGTGTCATTTAAGTCAACATCTGTGACATTATTTTTGAGAGTATTTTGATTCTCGGAAGTTTTCTTTGACATGGCTCGAGTAATGGCACATGATGGAAAAGGCCGGGAATGTCTTCCTCTATTGGCTCTGGATTTTGATCTAAACTAGGATTATCAGTCACAAGTGGATTAGTAATGACCTTGTCCCCAGCAAGGTCGTTTCCAAGAAAAGGTGAATCCCTTCAAAAGGCAAAAAAGGCCTAATACCTAAAGCCACAGGTCCAGAAACAAAGTCCGAAGACAAATAGACATTATGGAGAGGAACAGGAATGTAGTCATTACAATCTACCCCCTTAATAAGAACTTTAGAACCTGAAAATGACTTTTCAGAAAACGGCAGGGTATCTGCCAACAAAAGAGACTGGGAAGCCCCGGTATCTCTTAAAATTTTGACAGGGGTAGCGGAAGAGAAATCACTAGAAAGTGATATAAAACCATTATGAATAAATGGCTCGAAAATACCCATAATGCTATCTTGAGAAGAATTGACCTTGACCTCATTAATTGGGGATGAGAGGGGTTTAACCTCAGAAAATGTGTTGCACACATTATTAGACTCTAATTGAGTTGATGAAGAAATAAAGCCGGTGGGCTTAGATCCACTTTGACCACTCTGACCTTCACGTTTTCTTTTCAATTTGAAACACTCTGACATAAATGGCCGTCTTTCTTACAATAATTACAAGAAAGTGTACCAAACTGTTTGTCAGAAGGAGATTGAGACTTGGGATCTGATGATGTGGGAGTGTTACTTGAACTCTGTGAACTGTTGTCATTTGATTTTCTACTGTCCTTTGAGAAATTCTTGGATGAAAAGGAGGAGTTAAATTTACCTGCATTGTTTCTGTAGGAAAAGGACTGGGATGGTTTGCTGAGAAATGAAGATTTGTGGGTCAATGAATAATCATCGGCCAAACGTGCAGCAACCTCTAATGTATCTGCCTTTTGTTCATTGATAAACGTCTTGATGTCACTCCGGATGCACCTTTTAAATTCCTCAATCAAAACAAGCTGTCGTAATTTGTCATAATTCTGACTGACCTTTTCAGAAGAACACCAGCGATCAAACAGTTGTTCTTTTGTTCGAGCAAATTCAACATAAGTTTGATCCTTCACCTTCTCACAATCCCTAAATTTCTGACGGTAAGCTTCAGGCACCAACTCATAGCCCTTGAGAATTAATTCCTTCACAGAATCATAATTTGAAGCCTGCTCTACTGACAACTGAATGTAAATTTCTCTGGCTTTACCCACCAAAGCACTCTGCAAAAGCATAGACCAGGACTCCTTAGGCCAATTCAGACTCTGAGCAATTTTCTCAAAATGAAGGAAATATTTATCAACATCCTTTTCTTGGAAAGGGGGAACTAACCTGAAATGCTTAGTGATGTCAAACTTGTCTGAAGGGAAGAATTTTCCTGATTGTCCAAGCTCTAACGTCTCATTTCTAACTGTAGTCGATGTTCTTCCAATTCTCTCTCCTTTTCTCTCTGCCTTTCTTCCATTTGTAATTCTTTGTCTTTCATTTGTAATTCTTTGTCTTTCATTTGTAATTTTTCCTGCCTTTCCCTTTCTTCCATTTGCAATTTTTCCTTTTCTAATTCCAATTTCTTAAGCTCCAAATCTGCCTGTATTTCTAATTCTAATTTTTTGAGTTCGAAGGAAGACTCAGGCTCATAATCTTTTAAGGCAGACTCCTCAAAATGGCCAGAATTAACTAAATGTTTTGCAATCTTGAACTGAATTTCTCGCTTGCGCATAGATCTTTTGACATCTACTTTAAGGAAATTTGCCAGTGCTATGAGGTTGTCTTTTCTGAGGGAATTAAATGTGTCCTGATCAAGGTCATCCATAAATTCGTCTGGCTTGAATTCCGCCATGATTGAATTTCGCTGAGTTCACAGTATACAGTAGTTTTGAAAAGGCTGTCAAAATGTTTCAAACGGCTCAAAATATTCGTATCCCGGACGAGCCCCCAATTTGTTACGTGCAGAGAAAACGAACAAAAGGGTGAACTCAGCAGTTAACGTTTAAACAAAATTTATTACAAAAAAAAACTAATTGCTAAGTCAGGGATAGAGTACAAGCTTTAA